>NC_042285.1:14239216-14273339 GCF_901000725.2 Takifugu rubripes
GGGTATAAACGGTACATACAGAATTCCAAGAGTTTATGGAGTTTAATAAACCGGCAATTACATGGTTATGGGACAGAGCAGCAGGTAAATGAACATGGCTGCTTTAAATTAGAAATAAAATAATGATCATACTTTATAACGCTAATGACACGGTTATTCATAATCAATAACTGTTATTACCCCTTATTGTCAACACATTATGGAATTATTATGATTATTATGGGGACGGCAGTGCCTCAGACTGTAGGAATTGTGAGATGAAAGAGCCTTTGAATTCGACTCTCAGTTGTAGACCAAAAATGGAAAATCCATTGATGAAGAAGCTGGGACATTTCAACAAAGCACCAGACCCCCAAATCCAGATAAGCTTGGTTAGTCTGTCTCTGCTGGGACAATCCTTTGAAGATCGGGTATCTCTGACTACAGCTGGGACTGTAACTGTTACTCAACGGATGAGTTACCAAAATAGTACCCATTTAACTAATAAGGTAAAATAATTGCAGATAATACACATTATTCTATTACAGTATTAGTGTTCAGATGACCAGTGATCATAAGATCTTCGGTTCATCTCCAATCTATTTTCCAATCCTGGAAGGATATCACCCCTACAGACAACAAAAATAGTCAACATTCTATAAATTTAGTCACATTAGAGTTATATTGTTGGTTTCTACCCATAAAAAGTCTTCGTTGTCCATCTCCATGTAATTGAACACAAAGGAATTTTAGCCAGTACTGGGGAGGATCTTTCTAAGCCAACAGTCTCATGAAGAGTCCTGGAAGCACAACACTAATATTAAAAGTTGCCAGAAGGGGGAGCCAGAGAAGCGCTCATTATTTAAGGATTCACAACCTCCACCAATGCAGTGGTCTATATGATGCTGCTGCAGCAAAGGAATAAATAAATAGGCTTATCTTATTCCATCTACCATTAGTATAGAAGTAGGCCTAATGTCTTTTTAAAGACCGACAACTTTCCATATTAACAGAACTTTAGTCCAGAGTCATAACTTATATTTCATATTTGATTTATAAGTGGAGAGACTCAAGCAATAGTGACTTAAGCAAGCATTGTTGCTGAAGTCTTTCTTATTCCTGGAATCAGCACACGATTCAATAACTGGCCTTGATAATTACTTGTTTGAACTAAAATGCCACTGTATGCGAGGCCTGCAGGGGAGATTTCCCAAGAGCAGATGTGACTTCCCTTGAAGCTTTAGGCTCTCTCTCTCTTTCTCTTTCTCTTTCTCTCTCTCTCTCTCTCTCTCTGTCTGTCTCTCTGTCTCGCTTTCTCTCTCTGTCTTCCTCTCTCCCCCTTGAGCAAAAGAAACAAGTTTGACTTACATTTAGTTTTATTACTTTATTGTTTACTTTAAAGTTTTAGTTTGTCTCTTCCAACAACAGGGTTCACTTCATGCTGTGCATGTCTTACGTGTTGGACAAGTCACAGCGAGTCAGGAAAACACGCCCCCATGTGACCGCAGGCTGCTGCGCTGCCTTCCAGCATGTGCGTGTTGCAACTTCCCATTTCCTGCCGCGTCATTGACAGGAAAACAGCAACGCTGACGTCTGAAACCTTAAAAGGCTCTATTGCAAGATCTGAAGACAGCGGTTACGCAATCCATAAAGGCAGAAGTTCAATCCATCCATCCATCCATCCATCCGTCCGTCCGTCCATCATCCATCCATCCATCCATCCATCCATCCATCCATCCATCCATCCATCCATCCATCCATCCATCCATCCATCCGAGTTACTTTACAACCTTGCACACAACAAAATGGCCATCAGAGAATTCTGCTGTCCAGATTTCTGCTGTCCAGCTGGACACTTCCACCCTCCTTCTGCCCTATCTTTTGTCTTTTGAGCCCATCCGTAAACACTGAATAGGAAAGTCCTGAGAAACCAACCCTGCGTGGGAACCCACAAAAGCTCCATTGTGTCAGCTCTCAGCTCCTCTCTCCACTCTGACCTGTGACTGCAGGAAACCCCTTTCATTGGCTCAGCCATTCTCCCTTTTACCTCTCTTTTGGGGACTTGCTCTCAAGGTTGTAGCACATCAGTCTGCTCTGGGTTGATTTGGACTGGATTTGGTTTGCCGACCTTTGGTTTTGGCCTATTTATGCTTCATACCGGAAGGACCCAAATGATATAGAAGTTTTCTTGATGACTTAGAACATTATACGTTAGAGGCTGTGTGTATTCACCCTTTCACGCACACAGGGGTCAGTTTCACTTTGTCTTAACATGCATCCCAAGGGAACTGGTTCTGACAAGTGTGTTTTCACCTCATACCATTAAAGTGGCTCCTTCCACTCAAGTACAGCATGGAACAGCAATGAGGGGTCTAGTCAAATGAGGACAAGTGGGGACAAATGTCAGTGACAAAAAATAAGAAAATCTAATGAAAAGCTTTACTTTTAGACTGTTGGACAGAAATAGAGCTCTGGGTTTTTGCACACATCTTGATTGATTTCAAGCGTGTTAGGGCGAGTTGAAAACGCACCTGAGATTAAGATTTAAGAGGAAAAACCAACAACTCTGACATCATTTGACATCATTCTGTTTGAACTCATGACGGTGGTGAATGTATGGCAAGCGTGCAACATTCAGCGTGCAACAGCACAATTACTGGTATGCATGATGGACGTCATCGCCTCTCAGCAGTAGTGCATTTAAATCTTTTCTTAAAAATCAGTTGTACATGTGACCTGGTCTGTCCTTTACATCTGGTCTGTCCATTACATCTGGTCTGTCCTTTACATCTGGTCTGTCCTTTACATCTGGTCTGTCCTTTACGTCTGGTCTGTCCTTTACGTCTGGTCTGTCCTTTACGTCTGGTCTGTCCTTTACATCTGGTCTGTCCTTTACGTCTGGTCTGTCCTTTACATCTGGTCTGTCCTTTACGTCTGGTCTGTCCTTTACATCTGGTCTGTCCTTTACATCTGGTCTGTCCTTTACGTCTAGTCTGTCCTTTATGTCTGGTCTGTCCTTTACATCTGGTCTGTCCTTTACATCTGGTCTGTCCTTTACATCTGGTCTGTCCTTTATGTCTGGTCTGTCCTTTACATCTGGTTTGTCCTTTATGTCTGGTCTGTCCTTTATGTCTGGTCTGTCCGTTACATCTGGTCTGTCCTTTACATCTGGTCTGTCCTTTATGTCTGGTCTGTCCTTTATGTCTGGTCTGTCCGTTACATCTGGTCTGTCCTTTACGTCTGGTCTGTCCTTTATGTGTGACCTGGACATAAAACATCCAGAAAGAAGACACAGACTATTTGTTCATTTTTCTCCCATTTTGAAATATACAGTGACAGAAGTGTCAAAGTCTAACTGAACTCTCAACAAAGCAGCAACCAGGTTTTACAAATGAAATCTGTGACTTTAGTATCGGAGAGTACTGGTGATTAACCTCCATCTTTACATTTTACATTTCCCCACTTTTTTTTTTAACTGTCTCCGTTAGGCATCCAAAGAGATAGACGGTGATGTTGACTTAATACTCACGTTTACGACAAAGAACAATTCAGCTATAATCAGGAACGCAGGAGTATAAAATTAGAGGGTTTGGGATTTACTGGGGCCGCTCCCAGCTGCATGTCTTAGGACTGTGGGAGGAAGCTATTGGAGGACCTGGAAAGAACCCTTGCAGACTTCTTACCCCTCTCTATTAACACAAGGACCAGTGTGTGACATGAGTGTCAGTGCCCTCACAGAGGACGCATGCTCGTCTTATTAGCCTGCATCCTCCCGTGTGAGGTTTTTTGGCTGCGATAATAAACCCACACGGGAAATGTTTGACTTTCATGTTGGATTAGTGATGAAATGAACTGAGGGGTAGAAGAAAGAGCCTACGCTGACTTGTGTCTGCAGGAACTTTGAAAGGATCCTGAATTAAGAAGGTCTCCCCTAATGCTGTTCCCATACTTCTCCATTTGAGTGACAAAGGCAGAGCGTGGAGAGGGTCAGGTGACTGCTGAACAACCATTGTGAGGGTGAGGGGTGGGAGGGGCGGCTGGTTGGAGTTGCTGGTGTATGGTGGGGGTTGCCGTGAGAATGCAACACAGTCCCAGTGCGTTTCTTCCCGCCACAATTACTGGTTACAGTGGTCCTTTAATCCACCCCTCAAAGAGGCAGATTCCCTTTGCTCCTGCCATCACAGCCCAGAGTGGCAGGATGGGCTGTGTGTGCTCCTGGGAGCCTGGGGAATCTACCCCAGGGGACGTTTCCCCTTTAACACCCCCACTTTACCTCAGTAACATGATCAAACGAACACTACAGGTGTTTAACAACCGAAATAAGACAGTTGAAAATGGCTTGAATGCAAAAAGGTAAAAGGGGAATGGGACAGGTTGGGGGGAGGCCAGCCCGTGGGGGCATTCCATGTTACCAACTTACACAAAACACCTTTTTATGGCAAACAATCACCACAAACTGTTGCACTAGGGAAAAAAGGTCTGTTTTTGATTGTGGCTGCATTCAGGGGACCACTGAGCATTAGATTCTTTAAAGCCACGCCACGCTGCTCTTGATCTTTTCTGCCACAGAAAGATTTCAGGATGTAAGACAACACATCTGCACCTACCTGATCTTATTTATCTTTATTTGTGTCATTTAGCTGTTTCAAGTTTAGTCTTTTATTTAAATAGATTTTAGCTTTTGTCTCTGTTATTAGCGTCTGTGTTTTGCTCTCTGTGCTCTTCTTCCACCCCCTTGCCTGAGGTCAATGTCTTTCTCCTCTCTCTATTTACCTTTCTCTGTCTTCCTCTCTGCACCTGTGACTGTCTTGTGTTTTGTTTGTCTTGTCTTTCTACTTTAGTGGTTGTATGTTGTACAGACCTGTTTCATGTATTTGGATCTGCTGGTCGCCATGGATGACCTGTTCACTCTCAGTAAAGCTTCATTTAGCTTTAATTAAGCTTTATATTTTATCCTATTAAAGTGGCACCTATCTGAGTCTCATTAAGCTTTAGGCACCTAATGTCACCACTATTATTACCATTATCATCATTACCATTATCATTATTATAACTAGCATGAACATTGTTACAAGATACCACAAATCTTCTTAAAAATCATTGGTGTTATAAAGATATATGTATGCTGCTAACAGTTTGAATTAGCAGTGCTCATTTTTGTGTGTGTGAAAAGAAGACCGGGTTTAATTTGAACAAGTTGTTCCTTTTGTTGTTGGCCATTAAACTAGATGGAACGTGATTCTGAAAAGTGTGGAACATTTGAGTCTGCGAGTCCTGAAGCATCTGTGCAAACACGCTAGCGTTTGCACTGAAGCGGCCGCAGCAGCATCGAGGGGCTTGTTTGTTCTTTCGGTTTGTTGGTCTGAACTCACAGTCTGCTGACACATTTAAAGGTTAATGTTCAACACTGCGGCCCGCGGTGACTCACTAACTAACACTGTTATGCTTCACAGTCAGACTCTGACAGTGTTTACTCTGCTGGGCTCAGAAGGGATGTGATTTAACCTCTGACCTTGCCCTTCCCCCTCCAGCTGACTGGCTTATCTTTCACAGGATTCCTTCCTGGGATAAAGAACCTTCGTCTTTTACTAAGCCACAGCTTCATTTTATGATATTTGCTTATGACTTGAATGCTCCAAAGACTATATTTTTATTTACTATTAAGTCAAATTTACCTTTAAATACTTGCGGCACTAGAATGTTGCACCCGTTTCTGCAGTAGAACGCGACAGATCTGATGATAAAAAGCGGGATTTATTTATGTTGCCTCACTTTAAACACTCACTTCTGCAGGATAAAGAGTCAACTCTAAATTCTGGTGATTTCTCTGTGGGAATGCCAGGTTCCCCCAACCTCTTGAGGAGGGAGGGGGTTGGGGACAGGTTTTAAATTACTACTATCTGCACTGTCACCACTGCCTCCGACCACATACTGCGGTGCACGTCAGGTTAATAAGACAGGGTGTGGATGGGGGGAGAACGTCTCAATATGTGTAGTTTTGTCACTAAATCCAGCTAGCAAACAAAACCTGACATGCAAGCGACTGATGCTGAGGACGGTCATTCACATTTGATGAATGTAAACTCTGAAAAATCCCTTTTGTGTCAGCGCCTTCGGGGTGTAATGAAAAGAGCCAGAATATTCCCGAGTTGGTGTCAAATCTGTTGACCAATTATCCTAGTGTGGAGCAGTTATATCGGAACTTGTCCCCTTGTCACTGGTCCGAGGCAGGAATTCAATCTGGACAGGTTACTAATCGTCTACTGGGCTTAATAACAAAATGTCTCATTAGTATATGATGATGGATTCTAAAAGTGAAGTCAACTAGTTCACCTTATTTCACCTGTTAGTGCTTCTGGGAATCATGCTTGTGGCTGTGCTTGCTGAAGCAGCAAGATGGGAAAAACTGAAACAAAAGAAACACTGAAGCTCTGAGGCGGTGAAGAAAAACAGGGAAAACTAAATGCTCCTCTTCATTTGCATGTGAAGAAGAAGAAACCTTGTCTTCAGGGAACTTTGACCAGCCCACTGGGACCCCTGGGCCTCCTTTGTAGCCATCAGTTAGCGCCTTAAAGTCCACAACACTATTTGCTACCTACCCTCAACCCTTTTGTCAGGGGCAGAGATGAATGACTAAATACAGAATGCAGGATTGGAGCCCTGTGAGCTGATGCATAGTTAGAGTCAGGTTTATGTGAACATTTGGAAAGTTTAAATACAAATATGTGCCTAAAATAATCAAAATTCTGACCTTCCATGTTTCTATTAAACCCACTTTTTGACCATTCTAATGGTCGTGAAACATAATGTACAGGAGGGAAGACGAAACCAGCTAAATATCCCCCAGGAAGGGGTCCAAGATAATTAGCTACAGGAGGTGGAGGTGGTTGTAGTCTGTGATGAGGTTTGGGACCAAGTTGTTCATCGACCTTCAAAGGACCAGCTTAAAACCAAACCAAAGATGAGATACAAAATGAATTGAAGATATTGATTCTTGAAATAAGAATAAGGTTTAGTTTGTCCTTTAATTTAAAAGACCAGCCCAAAACAACTGTGTAACAGCGGCTGGAACACAACCAAAAATTAGACTAGTAACCAGGAAAAAGCTAATAATAGCTGACAGATGTCAGAGGGGACGCCTAAAGAGGAATCTGTGACAAGAAGAGTCAGTGAAATTACAGAAGTACAGAAGTATTTATGCCCTGAATTCAACAGTGGCCCATTCATGCACTTCAACTTTCTAGAAAATGTCTTATAAATGTCTTATTCCCATGCTGCGTTTTTCCATTTTCCACCATCATCATACAGTGAAAGCTTCTACCTTGTGTTGCTCTTGAAAAGCAGCGTAACATTCTGGCCCAGGCTTTGCTGTGGCTGCTGAAGGAAGCGTGGAAGCACATGTGGCTCGGCGCTGTCGAGGGCCCGGCAGCTGCAGCGCAGCCACAGTCCAGCAGATCTGCAGAGCGAGCCAGCAACTCACAGAAATCAAAGACTATCAAGCTCGAACAACAAGTCCTTCCCAGTATTTTGTGTCTGCGTGTTTGTGTCTGTGCACGACTCTGGGCTTCACCTCAGTGGGGGCGTCTGAGGCCATTGTTTCCATATACAGTCGTGTTTCTGCTCTCAGACTTTTAGTCTGCCGCTGAACACGTAGCAAATCACACTAAATAAACTTGGAGGGCCCAGATAGACGACTACGCTGCCTCTCAGGAGAAACTAGCTGAGGAATCAACACTTAATGCCTCCGCATTACATTTAAGAAAGGAGCCAATCTGATGAAAATGTTAGTCCCACTAAAAGGGTACTGCAGTTCAGTTTCAGGATTTTTCCAGTTAAACCAGCAAACACCCCCATTAATGAACAGTGATGTGAATGAATGAAAGTCTGGACCAGCAACACTGCCTGGAACCAAGTGATCCTCCAGTGATGCTTTCAGGTTCAGCGTTGTGCAAGTCTGAATTACAAACACACTCACACATCTTTCTTTTTTCTTCCACTCTGAAATTTTATTTCGTTTGAAAAAATTAATAGAAAAAAATCCTTCACGTTGTCAGTAGATATACGACCGTGTTATTATCTTTGTCACTGTTGCAGAGTTAGAATATTTAAGTCAGTCGCTTGTGTAGTTTCAGCAGAAGGCGACAGGAGGAACAAAAGTGTGTGTCTGTGTGTGTGTGTGTGTGGGGGGGGGGGGGCTGTGCTGATCAGTTGCAGCATGAATATTAGCAGCATTAACAGTCTGTTTTCTCACCGAGGACAGAACGACTGTCTGCTCTCCATCTTGACAGCAGAAGGTCCCAACAACGCCACAATATTACGCAAGATCTCCACTGGCAACCTCAACAACAACTTGTTGACAAAAAGCTAAACTCTTCAGGGTGGCCCACGTTTTGAAGTGTACATAAGTCGTTGGCAAGTAAACCCAAGTTAAGTCTAAATGGCGAGAAACACCATCAGCGATTTGATGACGTAGCA
This sequence comes from Takifugu rubripes, assembly GCF_901000725.2. Classification (NCBI taxonomy): domain Eukaryota; kingdom Metazoa; phylum Chordata; class Actinopteri; order Tetraodontiformes; family Tetraodontidae; genus Takifugu; species Takifugu rubripes. The sequence goes on from NC_042285.1 coordinate 14,247,671, forward strand.
GAAATTGTCCAATCTTTTAATATAGAAAACATAAAATACAAATTTGACCTTCTTATGACATAAACCATGTGGATCCAGGCTCTTATCGACATAACACAGCTTGAAACTGTAGAAAATGAAAGTGCAAATATGTGACACTATCCTTAGTTGGCCCTCTGGGCAAAAGTCTGTTTTTTCCACCTATATCACTGCTAAAATAATGATAATAATAATAATAAAAATTGTCTTTTTTGTGTCTAAAAGTTCACTGCATCTAAAATCCAAGACAAGAATGACAGTGAAGGAAACCTGTGATGTTCAGGATCTTCTGTGACCTTCGGCTTCTCCACCGCGTTAAAAATAAAAGGGGCCAGCCCGTTTCTGAACCTCATTTCACTTGAGGAATATATTTTTATATATATGTATTTGGTAAAGCTTATTTTCATTTAAATATATCCTGGAGTCATCAAGGCATCTGTCACAGCATGAATGCACAGCCAACTGCAGCTTTCACCGCTTCTTCTTCTGTTTGAGGGATTTCCTTCTCTTCAGGATCATCTCGTACAGTTTGTCCATGCCCTCGTACAGACCCTCGCCGATGATGGCGCAGGCGGGCTGGATGTGGTAGGTGGTGGAGGGGGTCAGCTCCGGCAGGGCCAGCTGCTTCTCGATGTCCGCCACCGGCAGGGATCTGGGAAGGTCCTGCTTGTTGGCGATGACCAGCAGCGGGGTGCCCTGGTTCTCCACGAACTTGGTGACTTTGTGCAGTTCGGTCTTGGCCTCCTCCAGTCGGTCGACGTCCACCGAGTCCACGACGTAGATGATCCCATCGGTGCAGCGGCTGTAGGACTTCCACAGGGGCCTCAGCTTCTCCTGTCCCCCGACGTCCCAGAAATGACAGCTGATGCCCTTGGCGGCGCCGTTGCCCAGCCGGATCTTCTCGGTGTTGAAGCCGATGGTGGGCACCGTGTTGACGAACTCGTTGAATTTGAGCCTGTAGAGAACCGTGGTCTTCCCGGCGGAGTCTAAGCCCAGCATGACGATGTGGAGCGACTGGAAGGCGGAGATGTTGGAGAAGCTGTTGCCCATTGTGACGCTCGGAGGTGGTGGAAACAAAGCGGCTCAGGAATATCCTACGAAACGCATAGTGCCAGGGGTGCGAAATGCCTTCAGTCCGTCGAGGTTATAAGGGAAGGATTCATAGGACTCAGCCCGTCGTTGCATTAATATTCTTCTCACGCAGTCGCCTCCATCCTAAATGCGTGATCCCAACACCGCATCCACTGTTACGGGCTTGCAACCGGTCCTGCCTCAGCAACCAGCCCGCGCTCCATCGGCCCTGCTAGATTCTCTTCCCGCTTCGGGTTAAGGTTCCAGGGATCATCCGTCGACCGTCGCTGCAGCTGTTTCCGTAGTGAGGCTGGCTGGTAAAAACAACACCGCAAAACAAGAGGCGGCCCCGCACGGCTCCACCCCGCCGGGACAAGCGCCAATGAGGCGGCGGTAGAAGTCCGGAACTGTTCCTGGAAGAGAGGCGCCGAGTGCACGTGGGAACGCAACTCCTCTGGATGAAACCCTCACTTTTAAAATCAATGATATGTGTATCTGTGTTCTGTGACAGGAGTTACGCAGTGATGCAAACCGTTATCTCAGTTTGGGTTCAGCTTACGCGCTGATATCAAAACACTCACGGACAACAGCGCCCCCTCCTGGTAGAAAAAGAGAAGCGCCGTAAAGGGAAGGATTCAAATTGTTTCTAAAAAGTGTTTCTGAAAGTTCATGATGAATGCGAGCACTCCTGAATAGTGAACTGTTGATGCTACTGGATGTCTTCATCTGTTAATCATTGTATCATTTGTTTAGCAGAGAATGTATCACCCAAAAAAATATAAATAGTGATGACACACACCATTGACAGCAGCACGGTTCATAAGTAATGAATCACGACTGTTTACAGCCTCACTAAAGGTGAAATCAATGAAGCCACTTTAGTCTTCAGCAATGCAAAGTCCCAGAAGATTAATGATATTAAACCTCATACACTGTCATTAATGAAACACTGTTGCCCTATGTTGGCCTTTAGACCTCATCACCCCCTTCATGCTTGATACTTTATTTGTGTAGCACCCTGGAAAGACTGATTTTTCTTCTATTCTTTTCAATAAAGGCAAATTTCCCCCCAAAAGACATTTTCTGTATTCCACTAGACTCTAGTGGAATACAGAAAATGTCTTTTTAGGGTTGGAGTTAGGGTTAGGGTTAGCATTAGGGTTAGGGTTAGCATTAGGGTTAGGGTTAGGGTTAGGGTTAGCATTAGGGTTAGGGTTAGGGTTAGGGTTGGAGTTAGGGTTAGGGTTAGGGTTAGGGTTAGGGTTAGGGTTAGGGTTAGGGTTAGCATTAGGGTTAGGGTTAGGGTTAGGGTTGGAGTTAGGGTTAGGGTTAGGGTTAGCATTAGGGTTAGGGTTAGGGTTGGAGTTAGGGTTAGGGTTAGCATTAGGGTTAGGGTTAGGGTTGGAGTTAGGGTTAGGGTTAGCATTAGGGTTAGGGTTAGGGTTGGAGTTAGGGTTAGGGTTAGCATTAGGGTTAGGGTTAGGGTTGGAGTTAGGGTTAGGGTTAGCATTAGGGTTAGGGTTGGAGTTAGGGTTAGCATTAGCATTAGGGTTAGCATTAGGGTTAGGGTTAGAGTTGGAGTTAGGGTTAGGGTTAGCATTAGGGTTAGGGTTAGCATTAGGGTTAGGGTTAGGGTTAGGGTTAGCATTAGGGTTAGGGTTAGGGTTAGGGTTGGAGTTAGGGTTAGGGTTAGGGTTAGGGTTAGGGTTAGGGTTAGGGTTAGCATTAGGGTTAGGGTTAGGGTTAGGGTTGGAGTTAGGGTTAGGGTTAGGGTTAGCATTAGGGTTAGGGTTAGGGTTGGAGTTAGGGTTAGGGTTAGCATTAGGGTTAGGGTTAGGGTTGGAGTTAGGGTTAGGGTTAGCATTAGGGTTAGCATTAGGGTTAGGGTTAGGGTTGGAGTTAGGGTTAGGGTTAGCATTAGGGTTAGGGTTAGGGTTGGAGTTAGGGTTAGGGTTAGCATTAGGGTTAGGGTTGGAGTTAGGGTTAGCATTAGCATTAGGGTTAGGGTTAAGGTTGGAGTTAGGGTTAGGGTTAGCATTAGGGTTAGGGTTGGAGTTAGGGTTAACATTAGGGTTAGGGTTAGCATTAGGGTTAGCGTTAGGGTTAGGGTTAGGGTTAGAGTTAGGGTTAGCGTTAGGGTTAGGGTTGGAGTTAGGGTTAGGGTTAACATTAGCTTTAGGGTTAGCATTAGCATTGGGGTTAGGGTTAGGGTTGGAGTTAAGGTTAGGGTTAGGTTTAGGGTTAGGGTTAGGGTTAGCATTGGGGTTAGGGTTAGGGTTGGAGTTAGGGTTGGAGTTAGGGTTAGGGTTAGGGTTAACATTAGCATTAGGGTTAGGGTTAGGGTTGGAGTTAGGGTTAGGGTTAACATTAACATTAGGGTTAGCATTAGCATTAGGGTTAGGGTTAGGGTTAGGGTTTGACTTAGTGTTAGCATTAGGGTTAGGGTTGGAGTTAGGGTTAGGGTTGGAGTTGGAGTTAGGGTTAGGGTTAGCATTAGGGTTAGGGTTAGAGTTTGAGTTAGGGTTAGGTTAGGGTTGGGTTAGGGTTGGGGTTAGGTTAATCCTGGGTGTTGGAGGTGAATCTGGAAAAGACGATGAAAAGACGACACCCATGTTTCTGGTCGCCTCCGTCGGTGTTTGGTCAGTTTGTGTCCGTCTTCATCTTTATAAGACAGCAGCGTGTGTGTCCGTGTGTCATCCATAGTGTCACAGCCGCTCCTGTCAGCAGGGTCCACGGTGGCAACGGTGGCGCGGGCAGAAAGCGCTGCAAACTCCGGAAACAGCTGAAAAGACCGGAAACAGCTGAAAAGACCGGAAACAGCTGAAAAGACCGGAAATGCAAAGTCTATCTGTCTGTCTGTCTGTCTGTCTGTCTGTCTGTCTGTCTGTCTGTCTGTCTGTCTGTCTGTCTGTCTGTCTGTCTGTCTGTCTGTCTGTCCATCCATCCTTCCATCCTTCCATCCATCGGTATGTCTGTCTGTCCTTGCTGAATGCAAAGATAGTACAGCCTAAATCAGTAGGTAAACAACATATCGGTAATCAGCAGCAAAGGAAACAAATGAGAAACTGTAAAAAACAGATAGAATTTTTTCGCGGTGCTATTGTTAACTCTATCAAATGTGACTTTCTCATGTTTGTCAGAAACCTTTAGAAGCCTTTATTGCACAGAGATGGATTATTGAGCAAGAGTTTTTGGTTTGTTTTAATTTTGCTTCACAGACAAAATAAAATAATTGTCAATTCTTGTTGGGAAGAAAGTGATCAGTTTTCTCCCCGAGCTGTTGCCATCAGAGGAACGAGACGGAAGCTTCAGTTTACTTGCTGCAAGGGCAACCACACGTCTGCAGTGTAGCTACCAGTGTAGCTACCAGTGTAGCTACCAGTGTAGCTACCAGTGTAGCTACCAGTGTAGCTACCAGTGCAGCTACCAGTGTAGCTACCAGTGGGGGCCCTGGGGAGGTTTATTCTTATACTAGCACACGAACATGTAAGATTACAATAAGCGTAAGCGTCACAGTATAAAACAAAGCATGATATATACAAAAGGAACATATAAGAAAATGGGGGGTGGAGTGTCACAGGATGTTCAGGTTGTCTCCTGCTATCCTGAGGTGATAGAACATCAGCTAAAGCAGGTCAGGGTTCTGGTCAGGAGTGGTAATAAGTAGTTACAGCATTGTTATATGAACAGTTTGAACTTAACAATTCTCAAAACCAAAAATTCAAGACCAAGAAGGAGTGATATAAAACACAATCAGTCAGTTTTTTATTCAGAGGTTTTAAGAGACCATTTATATAATAAAAAGAGTCACTCCAAATCCACAAAAAGAAGAAGAAAAAAAACACTTTTGTGGGTTTTGCTCTAGGAGGAAATTTGACCCAGGGTATAGGCTGCTGTTTTAAAGCAGCAAAAAAAACCCCCAAACATCAATGTTTGTCACATTTAGCTTAAAAGGTTGTTCGAAAAAGTGTGAGATCTAAATGTTAAATCTAAATGTTAAATCCAAATACATTCTCATGGGTGAAAGTATTTCACTCATACGCAAATTTAAACTTCTGGAAACAGGAAATACCTGTGTCCATGAACTTTCCAATCCAACACCTCAGGGTAAATTAACATTTTCCATTACATTATTATCATAAAAACTAACTAAAATATTCCTGTTCTATATGATGTGTAGCCTAATTTGATGTTTCATGTCCCTTCAGTGGTGGGTGCCCGACGTGACCAGCCAGCCACCACCAGGCTCCCTGTGTCTGGACTATTATGGCTGCTTTCCCGAGACCCTGAACTCTCCCACCCCCCTCCTGATTGCACTGTATTAAAAATGTACAGTTGCCACGTGTCTCTTAAAAAGCAGAAACAAAGGCTGTGTGTGGGAATCCAAAGGAATCTTTAAAATTTCATTGGAATTATTGAAACGGTATCGCAGTAATTTAGAAAAGAACGGGAAAATAAGCAGAAATCATGATAACTATCTAAAGTAGTTATTATCATGATTTTAAATGTAAACATGTTTATTCCCCCAATATACTGGGGTCACTGAAAGGTGAGCTTGGGGTGCCAGGGATAGTGGCTGGCGAGTTGGGTGTGAGCTGGGTGAGGGGGGTGCGGGTACAAGTGAGGGTGGTGGTGGTGTGTCTGAGTGGTGGCTTGCTCCCGCGAAGCGGCGGAACAAGTGGAAACGTGTCATGAAGGACACTGGGGACAGTAAAGCTGGACGGCTGCAGGATGCAGCTGCTAGCATAAATACTAGTGATTGTGATTACATGTCTGACCGTAGTGAGGTGTCAAACACAATGTCAGACAGCCAGGGGAAAGTGATTTACCCTGCAACAGTGTATAAATGTTTTCTCCAACAGACCAAGAGCATGAAGGACCTTGATCTGGAGAAATATTTCCCCGACAAGTTCCTTTTTATTCAATCGGCGAGCCATTTGATCAAACACAGAGCGGCGTCGGATCTTACCAACCAAGAGATTTTTAGATTTAAGAAACACATGGGTAAAGCAAGAAAACAGCTCACCTTATAAACGATGAGACTGCTCATTGTGTTTCCTTTTGTTTGGTTTACTGTCTTTGATTTTAAGTTTCCCCTCATCATGAATGTCTTTAGTGTGGGAACGTTAAATGTGACCGGGGCCAGGGATGCAGGGAAACGGGCACTAGTGTTCAACACAACACGGAGGAGGCGCATTTATGTTATGTTTTTACAAGAGGACCACAGTGATGGAGGCAATGAGGAGGACTAGGAGAAAGAGTGGAAGGGCACGTGACGCTGAGCCACAACACCACTGTCTGTGGTGGAGTGGGCTTCCTCTTTTCCAGGGGCTTCACTCCATTGCCCCTGGAGGTGGAGCATGTGGTGAGGGGAAGGTGTCTGCTGGTGAAGGCGCACCTCCGGAACCACACATTGGTTTTTATTAATATCTATGCCCCCCTGAGGATGGTACGCGGTGGTACGGTGAACCTGTTTGCCCAAAGATCTAGCCCAGGGGTGGGGAACTCCCGGCTTCCGGGCCGTATACGGCCTACAAGACCATTTCTACCGGCCCGCAACGCAATAAGATTTTTATATTTTATATGTGCACTTATACAGTGGGACCGTTCGCTAAACTCCGCGAGCTGCGAGTAGCAGCGGTAGCGTATTTTTGCCTTTCGTATCCTGAAATTTCTTTCGTAACAAGAGGAAATATTTTCCCGTTTTCTGAGATAAAACAGACGGTTATGTTATGTCCGAGTCAAGGTCAGGGTCAGTGAACACAGCATGTGATGTACGTAGTGGGCTGGACTGATTGACACGGACGAAAAATGCATAGCGAAACACGCTAAACCCGACGTGTTGAAAGGACAGATGCGTTTGGATAAAATTAACGCTTTTCGCCGGAGTTTGGAGGCTCAACAAGCAGCTTTCACACGACCATGTACCGACAGAGAATATTACGCGTGCAAGTTTTGTGGTGAGTGAATTAATAGCCACGAAGCTGAAACCTCACGCCGAAGGAGAGTTCGTGAACGTGCCTCGTAGCCGCCGCTGAGGCGCTCGCGCCGGACAAAGTAAAATTGTTTCAAAGCGTGATTTTTTTTTCGTGAATAACTATTGAACTAAGACATATATTGTCATGATTCCAGTGGCTAACGGTATGTTTTTATGGTCAAGGAATCTAAATATGTACTCAAAGTATATGTGGGACTAATATTTATGGTGGAAATCACAATATGCCAGGAATTGTTGCGCTTGGCGGAGGTCTGCGCTCTCCGAGTGCTTTCTAGTTGTTATTATTATTGTCTTTATCTTTCTTTCTTTTCATTTATTTTCTTGATTATCTTGTTGCATTGCAGTTTTTGTGAGTAGAGGCCTCGAACAGGCCCTTACTGGTCTCTTGCCTCAACTCTGCACCTCTTTTTTTATTGTTTTGTATGATCATGAAAACATTTTACTTGTTTGTCATTTTATTCTATTTTTTTTGGTGATTTTATATGCATGTGTGCTAAATAAATAATTCAAACTCAAATGCAGCAATCATGAGACTTAGTAACACAGTAGTTATAGACTTTTTTGTCTTTTTTTTTGCATCCCTAGGTATGTGTTCATAATAGTATGGCCCTCGGAGGACTTTATAAAAATCTGGTGGCACCTGGTGGTGCGATCCACCATAGTGAGCAAATGAGTGTACCCGTGGGGCAGAGGTAAGGGTCCCACCAGGTCCACATGCACGTGGTCAAACCGTCTGCCTGGAATCGCGAACGGGTCAAGGGGTGCCTTGGTGTGCTGGTGAACCTTAGCACGCTGACATGCTACACAGGCTGCTGCCCATTCCCTGACCTCTTTGCGAAGGCCAGGCCAGACAAACTTGGCACTCACCAGTTTCACCGACGCGCGAATCCCCGGGTGTGAGAGGGAGTGGACCATATCAAAGACCCTGCGGGGCCAGCCCACCGGGACCACAGGTTGGGAACGACCTGGTCATTTTCCTTCTTTTTATTTCCTATTTCCCACATTTATTAGTTGTTTTTATGAGATTGCAATAAATCCTATAACATTTAACAGATTGACTAAAGTCAAATGAGCTGCGGTTCCCACCGATAGCCGTCATTCTGATGGGTTTTTGTTGGCTGCAGCTGAAATATTCCAATGCTCCATGTCACAGATACAGTAAATACTAAACCCTAAAGATTCTGAAGGCATGATGTAAAATAGTAACGTATAATACAGACATTTGAAGAGACAATTAAGAGAATGTTTCCATGCTTATAAGAGTGGCCGAGGAGCCATTTAGAACTTTATAAAGAAGCATTGTGTGATACCAGGAACTAATTTAACTTCAAGGCGAAGCTGCTTCTGCTTTGTCGACCATCGACTGATCTCCTGAAAGTCCACCAGCGCTTTTTAAAAACTGAATTTTCATCTATGGAGGGAGTAGACGGCAGATGTTTCCACAGATGCTCTTCACCAGTGGTCAGTGAGTGATGCAGCAGATGAGCGGGAGTTGACTGGCTTCAACCAGCTACCGTCTCACTGTCTCCAGCCCATAGTGTGGATTCTCTACGAGATCAGACAGCAGCTTCACTCCTGGATCCTGCAGCTGGTTCTCACCCAGGTCCAGTTCTCTGAGATGGGAGGGATTGGACCTCAGCGCCGAGGCCAGAGAGTCACAGCTGATCTCTGATAAACTGCAGTAACTTAATCTAAATAAAGAAGGGAAACTTTTATAAGGTTATAAGTGAAACCAGTATTAATCTGAAAGGTTAATCAAAGGCATGATCTGTAAATATTTAATTTAGTTACAGGTTAAAAAATGATAGTAATATGTAATGACCACAATTCCAACCTCTCAGGTTTGCACTGTTCCAAAGGAGAATATATATTGTTCTGGCCCTCACTCTTCCCAGGTTCTCCCACCTCTTTCCCTCCCATCTCATCATGGAGATCCATCTCACCTGTGGCTCATCTTTAAAGGCACGACCTGTCTTAGATGACTTCCTGTCTCCCTCACCATCTCCCTCCTCGTTGGCTGGTGTCTACCAGGCACCCTCACCTAGTTTTGTCTAATTTTGGTTACCATCTGTGGGCTTTTTCATTGTCCTTAAATCAATTTATCATGAATAAGTTGTCACCGTGTGGCCCTCCCTCCTGAAGGAACTGGGCACAACACACACACTCAGAAAGCGTGAGGACCCTCGGATGGAATAATGGACATTTTTGAGAATGGTGTTTACCTCAGAGTTTCCAGTCGGCAGTTTGGAAAGTGGAGAAAACCACAGAGCAGCTTCACTCCTGAATCCTTCAGCGGGTTCTGACTCAGGTCCAGTTCTCTGAGATGGGAGGGATTGGACCTCAGCGCCGAGGCCAGAGAGTCACAGCTGATCTCTGATAAACTGCAGTAAGTTAATCTAAATAAAGAAGGGAAACTTTTATAAGGTTATAAGTGAAACCAGTATTAATCTGAAAGGTTAATCAAAGGCATGATCTGTAAATATTTAATTTAGTTACAGGTTAAAAAAATGATAGTAATATGTAATTACCACAATTCCAACCTCTCAGGTTTGCACTGTTCCAAAGGAGAATATATATTGTTCTGGCCCTCACTCTTCCCAGGTTCTCCCACCTCTTTCCCTCCCATCTCATCATGGAGATCCATCTCACCTGTGGCTCATCTTTAAAGGCACGACCTGTCTTAGATGACTTCCTGTCTCCCTCACCATCTCCCTCCTCGTTGGCTGGTGTCTACCAGGCACCCTCACCTAGTTTTATCTAATTTTGGTTACCATCTGTCGGCTCTTTCATTGTCCTTAAATCAATTTATCATGAATAAGTGGTCACCGTGTGGCCCTCCCTCCTGAAGGAACTGGGCACAACACACACACTCAGAAAGTGTGAGGACCCTCGGATGGAATAATGGACATTTTTGAGAATGGTGTTTACCCCAGAGTTTCCAGTCGGCAGTTTGGAAAGTGGAGAAAACCACAGAGCAGCTTCACTCCTGAATCCTTCAGCTGGTTCTGACTCAGGTCCAGTTCTCTGAGATGGGAGGGATTGGACCTCAGCGCCGAGGCCAGAGAGCCACAGCTGATCTCTGATAAGCTGCAGCAGTCTAATCTGAAAAATGCAGGATGAGGTTATACGGTGTCGGTCTGCATGTTATCTGCGTCAGTACTAAACCTACGTTAGTTCTTAGTTGGGTCAGACCTGAATTCACGATATTACAAGGAATTTTTTTAATGTCGTCCATCACAGCAGTGTTGAGAACAGCCTCACTTCACCATCTTAGCAGCTGGTATATAGGTAGAAAAATGAAGACTGACCTGAGCCTCTCCAGTTTACAGTTTGGACTCTCCAGTCCAGAACAGAGCTGCTTCACTCCTGAATCCTGCAACGTGTTGGTGCTCAGGTCCAGAACCCTCAGATGGGAGAGGTTGGACTTCAGAGCTGAGGCCATAGAATCACAGCTGGTCTCTGATAAACTGCAGCGCCACAGCCTGGAAAAGGAATAAATGGGCAAATAAAAACACATTTCTAAATCTGAAAATGAAGAGAAAAGTAGAAAATGTAAAGAAATTTAGGAAAGACCAACAGAGGCCTCCTGACCTGAGCGTCTCCAGTCTGCAGTTTGGATGCATCATTGCAGAAGACAGTAACTTTACGGCATCTGTCAGGCTTTGGTTCCAGCTTAAGCTCAGCTCCCGTAGATGAGAAGGGTTTGACGTCATTGCTGAGGCCACAACTTCCCAATGACTCTTTGAAAGAAAACTACCAGACAGTCTGTTGTGCATGAAACAAAAATAGTGAGTCAAACTTTGGGATTTCTAATCAACTTATCTGAGAATCTACCTCAACACAAATGTAGCTCATTTCCTGGAAAAGCTAAATTCAACACCGTAGAGCAACAGTTTGAACGACCATCAGATCTGAAATGCAACTGAATTATTCTTAACATTTGTCTTATTTTAGAACAGCTCATAATTACTCAATATTTAAAATGATTATAGCAAATGGTTTAAAGAAGCGTGCATCTTTTTATCTGTCTATCGGCTCTTTGGATATTTTGCTTTCATACAATTTGTACGATCGTGCGTCAAGTCTTAATTCAGCGATCCGATCGATGACATCAGAGTCTCTGGTTGCATCGATTGCCCTCAGCTTCTGTTCTATCTGCCTGTTTCCCTTCAAATCATTTTCACTGCACCTTTTGTTGCTAGTGATGAAGTTGCCACCTAACGGGTGTGGAAAGGGTCAAACAACTTTGTGGGTCACATAAAGGCTCCAAACGGAACCGCCACAAAGACCTAAAACACCCATTTAAACCAACGAGGCCGGCTGTTTTTACGTTGAACAAATGAAGCAAAATAGTCACGTGTCATTAGTTAAAATGTGTTTTTCTGTCGTTAGAATACGATGTATACAAACAAACAAAGTTATTTAATGACATGACAGTAATTTCATGATAGTCAGTTAACTTGTGGCTCCTATTATTCCTGCCTTATGTTGGTTTGTCTGGATTGACCTTTGAATTTATATCCAGCCAGTGTTGAACATTTCTGGATGAATTGTTGTTTTTTTTAATTTATGGAAGCTGCAATGGAGATAAAGAATTGAAGGAATGACCACTGGAGGGGGTATTGCTACCTGACATGATCCACTCGCTTGATTTAAACGCCGATGTCCGGCCCCAGAAATCTTTACTTACTCTGCCTTCCTGCAGTTCCTCACAGCTGGAATCAGGCGACGTCGTCCCTCCTCTGAGGTTTTGTACTGCAGCAGGTTCAGCTCATCCAGAACCTCCTCTGACATCTGCAGCAGGTAGGCCAGAGCTGAACAGTGGATCTCTGACAGTTCCCTCTCTGATTTCTCCCCTGACTTCAGGAACTCTTGGATCTCCTGATGGACTGACTGATCCTTCATCTCCATCAGACAGTGGAAGATGTTGATGCTTCTCTCTGGAGAGATTTTATTACTGTTCTCCTTCAGGTTGTTGAGGACCTTCTGGATGGTTTCTGGATGGTTCTCCATCTGATCCAACAGTCCACCCAAAATCCTCTGATTGGACTCCAGAGAGAGACCATGAAGGAAGCGAACAAACAAGTCCAGGTGGCCATTTTCACTTTCAAGAGATTTCATTAGTGCTCTCCTGAGGAAGCCATCAAGAGATGTGGCTGGATCATTATTTAACAACCCAGCAAACCCAGAAAAGCGGATTGATTTAGAATATTTTTGGAACTTATTTATAACCACTGTGTCTTTCCTGGTGTAACGGTGGAACATGTAGACGGCAGCCAGAAACTCCTGAATGCTCAGATGAACAAAGCAGTAGACTGATTTCTGGAAGATCACACTCTCTCTTTTGAAGATCTCTGTACAAACTCCTGAGTACACCGACACCTCGGAGACGTCCAGTCCACATCGCTCCAGGTCTTCTGAGTAGAACATGATGTTTCCTTTCTCCAGATGTTCAAACGCCAGCCGACCCAACTTCAGAAGGAGTTCGTTATCAGCCTCAGTCAGTTCCTCTGCTCTCTGCTTTCCTCCATACTTCTGCTTCTTCCTCTTTATCTGAACCCTCAGGAAGTGTGAGTAGAGGTCAGTCAGGGTTTTGGGCAGCTCTCCTCTCTGGTCTCTGGTCAACATGTCCTCCAGAACTATAGCAGTGATCCAGCAGAAAACTGGGATCAGACACATGATGTGGAGGCTCCTGGAGGCCTTGATGTGTGAGATGATTCTCTTGGACAGATCTCCATCACTGAACCTCCTGCTGAAGTACTCCTCCTTCTGGGAGTCAGTGAAGCCTCGTACTTCTGTGATCCTGTCAACACACGAGGGAGGAATCTGATAGGCTGCTGCAGGTCTGGAGGTGATCCAGATGAGAGCTGAGGGAAGCAGGTTCCCCTGGATGAGGTTCACCAGGAGCACGCCAACTGACGATACTTGTGTGACATCAGAGATGAGCTGATGCTTGTTGAAATGCAGTGAAAATCTGCTTTCATCCAGGCCATCAAAGATGAACAGAAGTTTCCAGACAGATCTTCTGCTCTGATCTTGTGTAATGTTGGATGGAAAACATGAAGCAGTGAGAGAAGACTGTGCTGCTCATCTCTGATCAAGTTCAGCTCCCTGCATGAGAGCGGAAGCACCAGACTGATGTCTTGGTTCTCCAAACCTTCTGCCCAGTCCAGACAGAACTTCTGCACTGAGAAGGTTTTTCCAACGCCGGCGACACCGTTGGTCAGAACCACTCTGATGTGTCTCTGTTGCTCAGATAAGACTTTGAAGATGTCCTGGCACTTGATTGGAGTGTCCTGGATGTTCTTCTTGGAGGTTATCTCAAGCTGTCTCACCTCATGTTGTGTGTCCACCTCCTCACTTTGTCCCTCAGTGATGTAGAGCTCAGTGTAGATCGTGTTCAGCAGGGTTCCACTTCCTGCTTCATTAGTTCCTTCAGTCACATGTTCACATCTTCTCTTCAGACTGATCTTATGACCTTCTATCACCTCCTGCAGATCACTTCCTGAACATAAGTAAACCAATGATTTCCATCTATAATAAATCATCAACACAACTACAAATTCATGACATCACAAGTTCAATTTTATATTGAACAATTTTACTTTGTTTGGGCTTCATTTCAGCATCTCCAGATCTGCTTCCAGATTGTGAACAAGAGGACTCTCCTGGTGGAGCTGACTGGTCCCAGTTTGATAGGATGTGCTCCCCCCTCTCACTATGAAACACATCTCTATTAATCCTTTGATTTATAGGATGAAAGAACCTGATCAAGACTCAATATTGTTCCAGCATTTATGTCTGAATTCATCTTTCAGTTTAAACCTGATTCTTGTTTCTAATCAACAATATTCACATTAAGTATGTAACTATATGACTGTCTGAGGTTTAAGTGTTAAACATCTCCAATAATAAACTCACAACCTGCTGCTGTTAATGTGACTAACAGCTGGCACACAAACACATCATCACGCTTTAGTTTTCTTACATTTGGTCTGAACTTCTGAAGTTTATTATATCATGTTTGGACCGGTCACTCTTCAGGGACACCCAGCTGGGCACTGTGGACTCTGCTCTGTCCTCGTCCATCCTGAGGAAACATCAGAAATAGTGATGAGACTGTGATGAAGGTAAATAATCTGTAGAGGTTGTAGTTAAATAATCCCAATTCACTGCATTTTTATCAAACAGGAACATTTCTAATCCATTCTGAATAACAACTGAATCAATAAATCAATGATGTCTCTGTATAATTTTCATGTTTTCAGAGTTTAAGCTGCTTTTCTTAACTGTTCCCTGCAGTGAGAAAAGAACTGGCACCTTTTCCAGCCCCTCATCCTGCAGCACTGAATGTGCTCTAAAGTTCTTTCCAGAGCAAACGTCTCTGCACTTGCAGCAACATGTTGCATGGATCCGTGAGGAGAACCGGATACAGGAAACGCCCCCACTTTGATCCCAAAACCCAACTGGTGGCCAACGGTGGTCCGGCAACGACGGGGACGCTGGTCCATCGGCCCGACAACACTGGTTTTCCACAGGCCAACATGGTGAAAGGACTGTCTTCAGCTCAGCCACTAAATTATCTGGTGCTACATAAACATACTAGTCAGGACTTTTTAACTTCCCTCATTTGTTCCCCTCTTCAATTATTTCTATGATCCAAGTCCTCAAAGATCACTGCTCTATTTAAAATAGATGAAAGAAATGACACCCACTCCTGCATTTCTTTCACAGTGGTTCCACAACATAGAACAATAAACCACTGTGAGAAAACGTGCAACATGAACCAAAAATCCTGTTGGTGTCCTGTGATCCTGTGTGGATTTAGTTATTTAGTTTATTGTCTTAAATTGGTCCGGCTGAGAGATGCTAACTTGCACACGATTAGATGTTGTTTGACAGGTAATATCAAAATATCCAGCTGTGACCTGGACTGTTGAACAACTCTAATAACTCTAAGAGCTTTTTACCTGTCACAAAATGTCGCTCTTCCTGCTTCGTCTGGACAGAATATTTTCACTTTTAAAACCTAATCAACAGCTTTATGGCGTATATATTACTACCATAAAAGCATTCTGGGAGGGTTTAAAGTTCTTTTAGGATCAGTAACAAAGAGCAGAAAAATAAACTAAACTTCACTTAGAAAGACTATTCAACTATAACTAAAGCCAGTCTATAAGAAAGCTAAATAAGAACTATTCATTAATAATGTATAATGATGTTTTGTGCTAAAACTAAATATGAAGTCTTGTTGAATTTTCTTAAGCCAAGAATTCTTCAGCTCTATGCAGCTCTTCGATAGTAACAAAAATGTTTTCAAATCTTGATTTTATCTCCAAACACAACTGTCAATTCTTTTCAATAATGCTCTTCGTTTACACTCACCTTGTCGGTCTTCAGTCTTCCTGCTCAGTCTGAACGGAAAACTTTTACCTTTCCTTTTTCCTCTGTTAATGAACAACTTTATGGCTGTTGATTTATATTCCACTACTATAAAAGCATTCTGGGAGGGTTCAAGATTCAAAGTTGTTTTGCTATTTTAATGCCATAAATATGTTTTTGCATTTAAATTAAAACTGACTATGCAACTGAATTAGTTAAATAAACCTAGTTAAATAAATAAGATTTATGATGTTTGACAGATTTTAAAGACTTGTAAAAGCAGCATATTTCTGCAGCCCTGGAGTCCAGGAGGAGCAGCAGAGGTCAGAATGTGTCGGAGCGCGTTTAACTATTGTCTGCAGTTCCACGCGTGTCCACCGGGTGGCGGTAAAGCACCACATGATATTTCTCCTTTTTGGAACTTCTTCAGCTGCGTTGAGCTTTAAATCTTCACCTGTCGCTCCCTTTAAGCTCTAAACTTTGCGGTTCTGTGTGTAGTTTGTTGGTTTGAATATTTTTGATGAATTCTGATGACGATGAGTGAAACTGTCAATGACCAATAGAAAGTTCGTCCATTTTTCTACTGCGTCACACATTTTCATTATTTATTGTCATTTTTGGGTCTAAACTGGACCAGCTCTGTGAGCTGTTTTGCTTTTTCTGTGGACCAGATGTTCCAGGCAGGTTCCATCATCGGACACAGACGGAGACAGGTCACGTGACAACAGTCAGCCTTTAGTTCTTTATTACAGGAGGATCTGGTTTATATACAGACACGTATCTGCAAAATACTAAAAAGTATATGAACCCAAAGTACTAAAAAGTCTACATCCACGCACACGCGTGTATTAAGTGAAACCAGGAGCAGTGTAAATGAGGGGGGGGGGGGGGGGCAGTGAGTGGATGCTGCATTCATCAAACACACAATAGTCAGAAGAGAAGAAGGAAGAACAGAAGCCCGTTTTCCTCAGTGTTGGTGTGGAGATTCAGATTTCAGATTCAGATCCTTTATTGTCCCACACGAGGAAATTTACAGTGCAACAACAGCAAGAGCACGCAGAGAAAAATAAGATAAAATTGCATAGAATAGGATTTGGAATGTACAAAGAGGATGTATATTTACAATAATCCAGATAAATGGATACTCGGCCCCTGTATATCTGTACATAGTACAGAGGGTGAATACAATATGCATATCAGAATATATAATATTCAGATTGTGCTAGCGGGCGTTATGTTTGTTGTGCAGTCTGACAGCAGCTGGCAGGAAAGATGTGCGATACCTCTCCTTCACACAGCGAGGGTGGAGCAGCCGCTCACTGAAGGAGCTGCCCAGTGCTGCCAGGGTGTCCTGTAGGGGGGGGGACGTGTTGTTCAACATGGATGACAGCTTAGCCATCATCCTCCCGTCTCCCACCACCTCCACCGAGTCCAGGGGACATCCCAGGACAGAGCTGGCCCTCCTCACCAGTCTGTCCATCCTCTTCCTGTCCCTGTCCGTGATGCTCCTGGACCAGCAGACAATCCCATAGAAGATGGCTGATCCCACCACAGAGGCATAGAAAGTCCTCAGGAGTGGTCCCTGCACTCCAAAAGACCTCAGCCTCCTGAGCAGGAACAGTCTGCTGTTGCGCTTCTTGACAAGGGCGTCTGTGTTGTGTGTCCAGTCCAGGTTATTGTTTAGGTGAACACCCAGGTACTTATAGGTCTTCACAACGTCGACATCCGTTCCCAGGATGTTCACCGGTGCAGGCGGGGGGTTGTTACGCCTGCGGAGATCCACCACCAGCTCCTTGGTTTTACTGGCATTGATCCGGAGGTTGTTCCGCAGGCTCCAGTCCACAAACCCCTGAATAAGTTCCCTGTACTCCGTATCATCCCCATCAGTGATGAGGCCGACAGCAGCAGAGTCATCAGAGAACTTCTGGAGGGGACATGATGATGAACTGTATGAAAAGTCCGCAGGGTAGAGGGTGAACAGGAAAGGAGCCAGAACTGTTCCCTGCGGGACACCGGTGCTGCAGAGGAGCCGATCTGACTGGGAGCCCTTCACCCTCACAAACTGTGGTCTTTGTGTGAGGGTTAGGGTTAGTTAGGGTTAGGGTTAGGGTTAGGGGTTAGGGTTAGTTAGGGTTAGAGGGTTAGGGGTTAGGGTTAGGGGTTAGGGTTAGGGTTAGGGGTTAGGGTTTAGGGTTAGGGTTAGGTTAGGGTTAGGGTTAGGGTTAGAGGGTTAGGGTTAGGTTAGGGTTAGGGTTAGGGTTGGGTTAGGGTTAGCATTATGGTTAGGGTTAGGGTTGGAGTTAAGGTTAGGGTTAGGTTTGGAGTTATGGTTAGGGTTAGGGTTAGCATTAGGGTTAGGGTTAGGGTTGGAGTTAGGGTTAGCATTAGGGTTAGGGTTGGAGTTAGGGTTATGGTTATGGTTAAGGTTAGGGTTTGACTTAGGGTTAGCATTAGGGTTAGGGTTGGAGTTAGGTTAGGATTAGCATTAGGCTTAGGGTTGGAGTTAGGGTTAGGGTTTGATTTAGGGTTAGGGTTTGATTTAGGGTTAGGGTTAGCATTAGGGTTAGCATTAGCATTAGGGTTAACATTATGGTTAGGGTTAGGGTTTGACTTAGGGTTAGCATTAGGGTTAGGGTTGGAGTTAGGGTTAGGTTTAGCATTAGGGTTAGGGTTGGAGTTAGGGTTAAGTTTAGGGTTAGGGTTAGGGTTGGAGTTAGGGTTAGGGTTAGCATTAGGGTTAGCATTAGGTTTAGGGTTGGAGTTAGGGTTAGGGTTAGCATTAGGGTTAGCATTAGGGTTAGGGTTAGGGTTGGAGTTAGGGTTAGCATTAGGGTTAGGATTAGGGTTGGAGTTAGTGTTGGGATTAGGGTTAGGGTTAGGGTTTGATTTAGGGTTAGGATTGGGTTGGGGTTAGGGTTAGGGTTAGGATTAGGGTTAGGGTTGGAGTTAGGGTTAGGGTTAACATTAGCATTAGGGTTAGCATTAGCATTAGGGTTAGGGTTGGAGTTAAGGTTAGGGTTAGGTTCGGAGTTAGGGTTAGGGTTAACATTAGCATTAGGTTTAGCATTAGGGTTAGGGTTGGAGTTAGGGTTAGGGTTAGCATTAGGGTTAGGGTTAGCATTAGGGTTAGGGTTTGACTTAGAGGTTAGCATTAGGGTTAGGGTTGGAGTTAGGGTTAGGGTTAGGGTTTGACTTAGGGTTAGCATTAGGGTTAGGGTTGGAGTTAGGGTTAGGTTTAGGGTTAGGGTTAGGGTTGGAGTTAGGGTTAGGGTTAGCATTAGGGTTAGGGTTAGGGTTGGAGTTAGGGTTAGGGTTAGCATTAGGGTTAGGGTTAGAGTTAGGGTTAGCATTAGGGTTAGGGTTAGGGTTAGGGTTGGAGTTAGGGTTAGCATTATGGTTAGGGTTGGAGTTAGGGTTAGCATTACGGTTAGGGTTAACATTATCATTAGGGTTAGCATTAGCATTAGGGTTAGGGTTTGACGTAGGGTTAGGGTTAGGTTTGGAGTTAGGTTTAGGGTTAGCATTAGGGTTAGGGTTAGCATTAGGGTGAGGATTAGGGTTGGAGTTAGTGTTAGGATTAGGGTTAGGGTTAGGGTTTGATTTAGGGTTAGCATTAGGGTTAGGGTTGGAGTTAGGGTTAGGGTTAACATTAGCATTAGGGTTAGCATTAGCATTAGGGTTGGAGTTAAGGTTAGGGTTAGGTTTGGAGTTAGGGTTAGGTTTAACATTAGCATTAGGGTTAGCATTAGCATTAGGGTTAACATTATGGTTAGGGTTGGAGTTAGGGTTAGGGTTAGCATTAGGGTTAGGGTTAGCATTAGCATTAGGGTTAACATTATGGTTAGAGTTGGAGTTAGGGTTAGAGGTCTAATGTGCATGTGTGTGTGTGTCTGTATGTGAGTGAGTGTAAGAATGAGTGGAGAGGGTTGGGTAAGGGTTAGGTTTAGGGTTGGAGTTAGGGTTAGGGTTAGCATTAGGGTTAGCATTAGGGTTAGGGTTAGGTTTAGGGTTGGAGTTAGGGTTAGGGTTAGCATTAGGGTTAGCATTAGGGTTAGGGTTAGGGTTGGAGTTATGGTTAGGGTTAGCATTAGGGTTAGGGTTAGGGTTGGAGTTAGGGTTAGGGTTAGCATTAGGGTTAGGGTTAGCATTAGGGTTAGGATTAGGGTTGGAGTTAGTGTTAGGATTAGGGTTAGGGTTAGGGTTAGGGTTTGATTTAGGGTTAGGATTGGGTTGGAGTTAGGGTTAGGGTTAGCATTAGGGTTAGGGTTGGAGTTAGGGTTAGGGTTAACATTAGCATTAGGGTTAGCATTAGCATTAGGGTTAGGGTTGGAGTTAAGGTTAGGGTTAGGTTTGGAGTTAGGGTTACTGTTAACATTAGCATTAGGGTTAGCCTTAGCATTAGGGTTAGGGTTGGAGTTAAGGTTAGGGTTAGGGTTAGCATTAGGGTTAGGGTTTGACTTAGGGTTAGCATTAGGGTTAGGGTTGGAGTTACGGTTAGGGTTGGAGTTAGGGTTAGGGTTAGGGTTAGGGTTGGAGTTAGGGTTAGGGTTAGCATTAGGGTTAGGGTTAGCATTAGGGTTAGGGTTAGCATTAGGGTCAGGGTTTGACTTAGAGGTTAGCATTAGGGTTAGGTTCGGAGTTAGGGTTAGGGTTAACATTAGCATTAGGTTTAGCATTAGGGTTAGGGTTGGAGTTAGGGTTAGGGTTAGCATTACGGTTAGGGTTAGCATTAGGGTCAGGGTTTGACTTAGAGGTTAGCATTAGGGTTAGGGTTGGAGTTAGGGTTAGGTTTAGCATTAGGGTTAGGGTTGGAGTTAGGGTTAGGTTTAGGGTTAGGGTTAGGGTTGGAGTTAGGGTTAGGGTTAGCATTAGGGTTAGCATTAGGGTTAGGGTTAGCATTAGGGTTAGGGTTAGGGTTGGAGTTGGGGTTAGCATTAGGGTTAGCATTAGGGTTAGGGTTAGCATTAGGGTCAGGGTTTGACTTAGAGGTTAGCATTAGGGTTAGGGTTGGAGTTAGGGTTAGGGTTTGACTTAGGGTTAGCATTAGGGTTAGGGTTGGAGTTAGGGTTAGGTTTAGGGTTAGGGTTGGAGTTAGGGTTAGGTTTAGCATTAGGGTTAGGGTTAGCATTAGGGTCAGGGTTTGACTTAGAGGTTAGCATTAGGGTTAGGGTTGGAGTTAGGGTTAGGGTTTGACTTAGGGTTAGCATTAGGGTTAGGGTTGGAGTTAGGGTTAGGTTTAGGGTTAGGGTTGGAGTTAGGGTTAGGGTTAGCATTAGGGTTAGGGTTGGAGTTAGGGTTAACATTAGCATTAGGGTTAGCATTAGCATTAGGGTTAGGGTTGGAGTTAGGGTTAGGGTTAGGGTTAGGGTTTGACTTAGGGTTAGCATTAGGGTTAGGGTTGGAGTTAGGGTTAGGTTTAGGGTTAGCATTAGGGTTAGGGTTAGCATTAGGGTGAGGATTAGGGTTGGAGTTAGTGTTAGGGTTAGGGTTAGGGTTTGATTTAGGGTTAGCATTAGGGTTAGGGTTAGGGTTGGAGTTAGGGTTAGGGTTAGCATTAGGGTTAGGGTTAGGGTTGGAGTTAGGGTTAGCATTACGGTTAGGGTTAACATTAGCATTAGGGTTAGCATTAGCATTAGGGTTAGGGTTTGACGTAGGGTTAGGGTTAGGTTTGGAGTTAGGTTTAGGGTTAGCATTAGGGTTAGGGTTAGCATTAGGGTGAGGATTAGGGTTGGAGTTAGTGTTAGGATTAGGGTTAGGGTTAGGGTTTGATTTAGGGTTAGCATTAGGGTTAGGGTTAGGGTTGGAGTTAGGGTTAGGGTTGGAGTTAGGGTTAGCATTAGGGTTAGGGTTGGAGTTAGGGTTAGCATTAGCATTAGGGTTGGAGTTAGGGTTAGGGTTAGGTTTGGAGTTAGGGTTAGGTTTAACATTACACTAATGTGCATGTGTGTGTGTCTGCGTGTGAGTGAGTGTGAGATTGAGTGAGTTTGTAAGTGAATGAGTTCCTAAAGCACACACGCGCACTTACGCGCATACACGCGCACACTTGCGCATATTCGCGCACACTCGAACGTAATGTTTTGAAAGCTCTAATGTGCATGTGTGTGTGTGTGTCTGTGTGTGAGTGAGTGTAAGAATGAGTGGAGAGGGTTAGGTTTAGCATTAGGGTTAGGGTTGGAGTTAGGGTTAGGGTTGGAGTTAGGGTTAACATTAGCATTAGGTTTAGCATTAGGGTTAGGGTTGGAGTTAGGGTTAGGGTTAGCATTAGGGTTAGGGTTAGCATTAGGGTTAGGATTAGGGTTGGAGTTAGTGTTAGGATTAGGGTTAGGGTTAGGGTTTGATTTAGGGTTAGGATTGGGTTGGAGTTAGGGTTAGGGTTAGCATTAGGGTTAGGGTTGGAGTTAGGGTTAGGGTTAACATTAGCATTAGGTTTAGCATTAGCATTAGGGTTAGGGTTGGAGTTAAGGTTAGGGTTAGGTTCGGAGTTAGGGTTAGGGTTAACATTAGCATTAGGTTTAGCATTAGGGTTAGGGTTGGAGTTAGGGTT
The DNA here is from genome assembly GCF_901000725.2 of Takifugu rubripes. Taxonomy (NCBI): domain Eukaryota; kingdom Metazoa; phylum Chordata; class Actinopteri; order Tetraodontiformes; family Tetraodontidae; genus Takifugu; species Takifugu rubripes. The sequence continues at coordinate 14,269,684 of NC_042285.1, forward strand.
AGGGTTAGCATTAGGGTTAGGGTTAGCATTAGGGTCAGGGTTTGATTTAGAGGTTAGCATTAGGGTTAGGGTTGGAGTTAGGGTTAGGGTTTGACTTAGGGTTAGCATTAGGGTTAGGGTTGGAGTTAGGGTTAGGTTTAGCATCAGGGTTAGGGTTGGAGTTAGGGTTAGGGTTGGAGTTAGGGTTAGCATTAGGGTTAGGATTAGGGTTGGAGTTAGTGTTAGGATTAGGGTTAGGGTTAGGGTTGGATTTAGGGTTAGGATTGGGTTGGAGTTAGGGTTAGGGTTAGCATTAGGGTTAGGGTTAGCATTAGGGTTAGGGTTTGACTTAGAGGTTAGCATTAGGGTTAGGGTTGGAGTTAGGGTTAGGGTTAGGGTTAGGGTTAGGGTTTGACTTAGGGTTAGCATTAGGGTTAGGGTTGGAGTTAGGGTTAGGTTTAGCATTAGGGTTAGGGTTGGAGTTAGGGTTAGGTTTAGGGTTAGGGTTAGGGTTGGAGTTAGGGTTAGGGTTAGCATTAGGGTTAGGGTTAGGGTTGGAGTTAGGGTTAGGGTTAGCATTAGGGTTAGGGTTAGGGTTGGAGTTAGGGTTAGGGTTAGCATTAGGGTTAGGGTTAGCATTAGGGTTAGGGTTTGACTTAGAGGTTAGCATTATGGTTAGGGTTGGAGTTAGGGTTAGCATTACGGTTAGGGTTAACATTATCATTAGGGTTAGCATTAGGGTTAGGGTTTGACGTAGGGTTAGGGTTAGGTTTGGAGTTAGGTTTAGGGTTAGCATTAGGGTTAGGGTTAGCATTAGGGTGAGGATTAGGGTTGGAGTTAGTGTTAGGATTAGGGTTAGGGTTAGGGTTTGATTTAGGGTTAGCATTAGGGTTAGGGTTAGGGTTGGAGTTAGGGTTCGGGTTGGAGTTAGGGTTAGCATTAGGATTAGGGTTGGAGTTAGGGTTAGGGTTAACATTAGCATTAGGGTTAGCATTAGCATTAGGGTTGGAGTTAAGGTTAGGGTTAGGTTTGGAGTTAGGGTTAGCATTAGGGTTAGGATTTGGGTTGGAGTTAGTGTTAGGATTAGGGTTAGGGTTTGATTTAGGGTTAGGATTGGGTTGGAGTTAGGGTTAGGGTTAGCATTAGGGTTAGGGTTGGAGTTAGGGTTAGGTTTAGGGTTAGGGTTAGGGTTGGAGTTAGGGTTAGGGTTAGCATTAGAGTTAGCATTAGGGTTAGGGTTAGCATTAGGGTTAGGGTTGGAGTTGGGGTTAGCATAAGGGTTAGCATTAGGGTTAGGGTTAGGTTTAGGGTTGGAGTTAGGGTTAGGGTTAGCATTAGGGTTAGCATTAGGGTTAGGGTTAGGGTTGGAGTTAGGGTTAGCATTAGCATTAGGGTTAGCATTAGCATTAGGGTTAGGGTTGGAGTTAGGGTTAGGGTTAGCATTAGGGTTAGGGTTAGCATTAGGGTTAGGATTAGGGTTGGAGTTAGTGTTAGGATTAGGGTTAGGGTTAGGGTTAGGGTTTGATTTAGGGTTAGCATTAGGGTTAGGATTGGGTTGGAGTTAGGGTTAGGGTTAGGGTTAGGATTAGGGTTAGGTTCGGAGTTAGGGTTAGGGTTAACATTAGCATTAGGTTTAGCATTAGGTTTAGGGTTGGAGTTAGGGTTAGGGTTAGCATTAGGGTTAGGGTTAGCATTAGGGTTAGGGTTTGACTTAGAGGTTAGCATTAGGGTTAGGGTTGGAGTTAGGGTTAGGTTTAGGGTTAGGGTTGGAGTTAGGGTTAGGGTTAGCATTAGGGTTAGGGTTGGAGTTAGGGTTAGGTTTAGGGTTAGGGTTGGAGTTAGGGTTAGGGTTAGCATTAGGGTTAGCATTAGGTTTAGGGTTGGAGTTAGGGTTAGGGTTAGCATTAGGGTTAGCATTAGGGTTAGCATTAGGGTTAGGGTTAGCATTAGGGTTAGGGTTAGGGTTGGAGTTAGGGTTAGGATTAGGGTTGGAGTTAGTGTTAGGATTAGGGTTAGGGTTAGGGTTTGATTTAGGGTTAGGATTGGGTTGGAGTTAGGGTTAGGGTTAGCATTAGGGTTAGGGTTAGGGTTGGAGTTAGGGTTAGCATTAGGGTTAGGATTAGGTTTGGAGTTAGTGTTAGGATTAGGGTTAGGGTTAGGGTAAGGGTTTGATTTAGGGTTAGGATTGGGTTGGAGTTAGGGTTAGGGTTAGCATTAGGGTTAGGGTTGGAGTTAGGGTTAACATTAGCATTAGGGTTAGCATTAGCATTAGGGTTAGGGTTGGAGTTAAGGTTAGGGTTAGGTTCGGAGTTAGGGTTAGGGTTAACATTAGCATTAGGTTTAGCATTAGGGTTAGGGTTGGAGTTAGGGTTAGGGTTAGCATTAGGGTTAGGGTTAGCATTAGGGTTAGGGTTTGACTTAGAGGTTAGCATTAGGGTTAGGGTTGGAGTTAGGGTTAGGGTTAGGGTTAGGGTTTGACTTAGGGTTAGCATTAGGGTTAGGGTTGGAGTTAGGGTTAGGTTTAGGGTTAGCATTAGGGTTAGGGTTAGCATTAGGGTGAGGATTAGGGTTGGAGTTAGTGTTAGGGTTAGGGTTAGGGTTTGATTTAGGGTTAGCATTAGGGTTAGGGTTAGGGTTGGAGTTAGGGTTAGGGTTAGCATTAGGGTTAGGGTTAGGGTTGGAGTTAGGGTTAGCATTACGGTTAGGGTTAACATTAGCATTAGGGTTAGCATTAGCATTAGGGTTAGGGTTTGACGTAGGGTTAGGGTTAGGTTTGGAGTTAGGGTTAGGGTTAGCATTAGGGTTAGGGTTAGCATTAGGGTGAGGATTAGGGTTGGAGTTAGTGTTAGGATTAGGGTTAGGGTTAGGGTTTGATTTAGGGTTAGCATTAGGGTTAGGGTTAGGGTTGGAGTTAGGGTTAGGGTTGGAGTTAGGGTTAGCATTAGGGTTAGGGTTGGAGTTAGGGTTAGCATTAGCATTAGGGTTGGAGTTAGGGTTAGGGTTAGGTTTGGAGTTAGGGTTAGGTTTAACATTACACTAATGTGCATGTGTGTGTGTCTGCGTGTGAGTGAGTGTGAGATTGAGTGAGTTTGTAAGTGAATGAGTTCCTAAAGCACACACGCGCACTTACGCGCATACACGCGCACACTTGCGCATATTCGCGCACACTCGAACGTAATGTTTTGAAAGCTCTAATGTGCATGTGTGTGTGTGTCTGTGTGTGAGTGAGTGTAAGAATGAGTGGAGAGGGTTAGGTTTAGCATCAGGGTTAGGGTTGGAGTTAGGGTTAGGGTTGGAGTTAGGGTTAACATTAGCATTAGGTTTAGCATTAGGGTTAGGGTTGGAGTTAGGGTTAGGGTTAGCATTAGGGTTAGGGTTAGCATTAGGGTTAGGATTAGGGTTGGAGTTAGTGTTAGGATTAGGGTTAGGGTTAGGGTTAGGGTTAGGGTTAGGGTTTGATTTGGGGTTAGGATTGGGTTTGGAGTTAGGGTTAGGGTTAGCATTAGGGTTAGGGTTGGAGTTAGGGGTTAGGGTTAACATTAGCATTAGGATTAGCCTTAGCATTAGGGTTAGGGTTGGAGTTAAGGTTAGGGTTAGGGTTAACATTAGCATTAGGTTAGCATTAGGGTTAGGGTTGGAGTGTAGGGTTAGGGTTAGCATTAGAGGTTAGGGTTGGA